>NC_057803.1:230726022-230734972 GCF_018294505.1 Triticum aestivum
GCATTTGAGGTCATCTTGACGCCCAAAAGGCTGTTAGAAGGAGGCTTCGTGAGTTAAATTGCAGATCCGTTAGTTCATCATGCACTTTTGTCATTTTTGCCATGTTTAATTCGTGCATGATATGCCTGTGCCCCTTTGGGATGAATTGTTAAGCATTTTGTCTTCTTTCCAGAGGTGCCACCCATGCATTTTTAGGATGTGTGTGTTGTCTTGTGCAAGCTTGGGAAGAGAGGTACCTGAGATTGCAGATTTCAGGGACTTAGTGATTTTCACTAAGTCTGGGATATTTTAGTTCGTGATGCTATATGTCCAGCTTGTTTCCTAGTGATCCGTGCCTCTTTTGAGGATGATCAGTAAGGGAGTTTTGATATTTATATTATGCTCTATCCATCCATGTCTTTGTTTGCATATGTGGAGTGCTCTAGGTTGACTCAATCGAGCTCAACTTTTGCTTCGTTGTTAATCTGGGCAGATCGTCAACTTGTTTGCGATTTTGCCGATGCTACCGTTAGTGTTCCATGCATGCTATGCCTTCGTTCTTGCCATGTGTAGCTAGCACATTGTGCCTTCTTGCTGGTTATATGCTTTCCTTGCCATGACTTGCACCGTAGTGAGTGCATCGAGCTCGTTTACATGCCTTCGTGAGTTATATTTCAGCGTGTCTCAGTTTTCACTAAGTCTGAAAACTGATTGTGTTCGAGCTATGTTCGTGAGCTCGGTAGAGTATTTTTTGAACCCTTTTGGCCCCAGGTCACTTTGGGTGTTTTGTTAAGCTTGTTGAGTAGCTCCATGCCATGTCCTTACTTGTCATGTTCAGGTTTTCTATCATGTTGTTTTGCTGCTCCGAAGAGAGCATCGTGATCTGAAATTTCAGACTAGTGTTAATTTCACTAAGTCTGGAATCTGTTTTGCATTTGCGTTTTAGCCATGCTTGTTTGAACCTCTTAATGGATGAATTTGCCTATGGATCAGTGCTAGTGTTTTGTCAACCATCTTGTGTACATCACTGCCATGTATTTTGTTTTCATGTTTGGTGGCTGTAGCATGTTCATTGCGTTGCATTTAGATGCCTACTTGCTGCAAATCGCAGACCGGTGTCGTATATTAAAACGCTTGCCATTTCCAAACCGTAGCTCCGATTCCAATGATCTTTATATCGTTTTCAATCAATTTCATCCCCTCTATCCAGTGGCACACTTGGTTTTCCAAGTTGATGCCAGGTTCATGCATTTCCTGTCACATCTTGCATTTTGCATCCCGCATCGCATCCCGCATAGCATATCGTCATTTCATCATATTGCTTGGACTTGCGTGTGGTTGATTGTATCCTTGTTGCTTGTTTGTCTTGTTGGGTAGAGCTGGGAGACGAGTTCGCTACCGAGGAGCCCGTTGAGTTTGCTTGTGAGGATCCAGTCAACTCTAACAACTGTGCATGCAAGATGATCATACCCTCGAAATCACTACTATCTTTGCTATGCTAGTTTGCTCGCTCTTTTGCTTGCCACTGCTTCGATGCCTACCATTTGCTTTTCAGCCTCCCAATTGCATGATTGAACCTCTAACCCACCATTGTCCTAGCAAACCATTGATTGGCTATGTTACCGCTTTGCTCAGCCCTTCTTATAGCGTTGTTAGTTGCAGGTGAAGATTGGAGCCGTTCCTTGTTGGAACATTTATTTTACTTGTTGGGATATCATTATATTGCTATGTTATCTTAATGCATCTATATACTTGGTAAAGGGTGGAAGGCTCGGCCTCTCGCCTAGTGTTTTGTTCCACTCTTGCCGCCCTAGTTTCCGTCATATCGGTGTTATGTTCCCGGATTGTTGCGTCCCTTACACGGTTGGGCTATAATGGGAACCCCTTGATAGTTCGCCTTGATTAAAGCTTTTCCAGCAACGCCCAACATTGGTTTTACCATTTTCCACCTAGCCTCTTTTTCCCTTGGGTTTCCGGAGCCCGAGGGTCATCGTATTTTAGCCCCCCTTGGGCCAGTGCTCCCTCTGAGTGTTGGTCCGAACTGAGCTGCCTGCGGGGCCACCTCGGGGAAACTTGAGGGTTGGTTTTACTCGTAGCTAGTCTCATCTGAGTGTGCCCTGAGAAAGAGATATGTGCAGCTCCTATCGGGATTTGTCGGCACATTCGGGCGGTGTTGCTGGACTTGTTTTAACCAGTCAAATTGTCTTGTTGTACCGGGTTACCGAGTCTGATCGGTGTGTCCCGGGTGGAGGTCTATTCCTTCGTTGACCGTAAGAGCTTGTCATGGGCTAAGTTGGGACTCCCCTGCAGGGATTGAACTTTTGAAAGCCGTGCCCGCGGTTATGGGCAGATGGGAATTTGTTAATGTCCGGTTGTAGATTACTTGAACTAAACTTAATTAAAATGAATCAACCGTGTGTGTTACCGTGATGGCCCCTTCTCGGCGGAGTCCGGGAAGTGGACACGGTGTTGGAGTTATGCTTGCGCAGGATGTTCCTTTAGCTTCTCGCTCGTGCTTCGCCTTCTCTTCTCGCTCTCTTTTGCGTATAAGTTAGCCACCACATATGCTAGTCGCTTGCTGCAGCTCCACATATTTTTCCTTATCCATTACTATGAGCTTAAATAGTCTTGATCGCGTGGGTGTGAGATTGCTGAGTCCCTGTGGCTCACAGATACTACAACTCCAGATGCAGGTCCAGGTGTTTCTGCTCCAGTTGACGATTACGAGCTCAAGTGGGAGTTCGACGAGGACTCTCAGCGCTACTATGTGTCTTTTCCGGATGATCAGTAGTGGTGCCTAGTTGGGGTTATCGATTCAGGACCTTGTCGCACGTTGGGTTCTTTTCTATTTTGGCGCCGTAGTCGGGCCATGAGTGTTTGTTTGATGGATGTTATTTATGTACTCTGATGTGACGTGGCGAGTGTAAGCCAACTATGTTATCTCCCCCTTTTATTATATATTACATGGGATGTTGTAATGATTGCCTGACTTGCGACATTGCTTTCAATGCGGTTATGCCTCTAAGTCGTGCCTCGACACGTGGGAGCTATAGCCGCATCGAGGGCGTTACAAGTTGGTAATCAGAGCCTTCCCCGACCTTAGGAGCCCCATTGCTTGATCGTTTTTAGCAGCCGAGTTGTGTCTAGAAAAATGTTTTGAGTCCTTAGGAATTATATATCGGAGAGCTTAGGAATTCTTTTACTTCCCAGTCTCCTCATCGCTCTGGTAAGGCATCCTGACGTAGAGTTTTGACTCTTCTCTTCTCAAATTTCACTAATTTTTTTTTAGGATCACGCGAGTATCTTGGTTTTGTTCCGATGGTTTTGTGACGAGAACATTGTTCTTGGTGCCTCCTGTCTTTAGGGGTTGTGGCAGTGTCCCGGGGAGTGGAGCTCCGAGGTGTTGTCGTCACAATTTTATCATTGCAATTCTGGTATACTTGAGATATGTTCGCTGACATCGAAAATCTCTTTTATACAGTTCGTTGGTGAGATAATGTCGACGCCACCCAGTACTGGGGCGGGAGTTCGGGAGTATCGCCATAACTTGTATAACGGATGCTTTTCGAAGGTTGAGGTAGATGGTTTCCGAAGTTTTCCTTGTTATGTGTTGAAGGATGGATACAGCTGGATGTAGGATTTGCTAGTTTGGGTGAGATATTGTGCTTCCCCTGTATCCCCAACACCTGATTGCATAACCGGAAAGGTTCGGGAGTTTCATAGGTGGGAATTCTAGTAGCTCTAGTTCTTCTTCCATGGATATTGGTTTGAGATTGGGATTTCTTACCGATTACTCGTTCTTGATCCGTACCTTGTTGATTTATTTCTCTACCTTAATTCTACGTGGCTTCTCAATTTATGGATATGTGACCATTTGAAGAGGAATGCATTCGTTCATTTTGTTCGGATGTGAAGACTATATGTTGCATTTTTCATTCCGTTGGATTCAGCTTCTATATTGTTGTCTATCAATGTGCTAATGGTGGTCAACCTGTTCAGGATGGCTCCTCCAACGCGCACGACTCCGAATCCTGATCCGCCTCCACCTCCGCCTCCTCCGGAAGCATGGCAAGCTGTGATGGCCGCTACTAATGCAAATACACAGTTGATCATGCAAATCCTCCAAGAGCGGAATCAAGGCAATCAAGGGAATCAAGGCAACAATCAGCACCGCTTTGCTACACTGAACCAGTTCCTTGCTAATGGCCCAAAGACGTTCAGCGGTTGTGTTGAGGCTACCGATGCTGACGATTGGCTAGTGGATCTGGGCAAGCATTTTGAATGTAGCAACGTCAGGCCTGAAGATTTCGTCAAGTTCGCTTCTTTCCAGCTCAAAGATCAGGCTGCAGAGTGGTTCCAGCAGTACAAGGATTCCAGAGGTGGACGTGTTATCACTTGGGACGATTTCCGTCAAGATTTCCGCGCTCATCACATCCCTCAAAGTGTGGTTGAGAGTAAGCGTCAGGAATTCCGCAATCTGAAGCAAGGCTCTTTGTCTGTCTATGACTACAACAAGTTGTTCCAGAAGCTCGCCCGTTTTGCTAAGCAGGATGTTCCTGATGAGAAGAGCATGATCTATCAGTTCAGGGGTGGTCTTCGTGAGGAAATTCAGCTCGCTCTTGTCCTCTTTGAGCCGTTGAGATACGATGAGTTCTACAACATGGCACTGAAGCAAGAGGCTGCTCAGATGAGGTGTGATGCTTCCAGGAAGCGTGCCAGAGATGTTACTCCGTCTTCCTCTACTCAAGTGGTCAAGCAGCAGAAGTATTGGCTTCCTCCTCCTCCGTTCAGTCAGCCGTATCAGCAGAAGAGCAAAGGTGGCAGTGGTTTCTCCCACCCACCCAACCCAGGCTTTCAGAACAAGTCTTCGTCTCAAGCGCCAAGATCGAGTGCTCCGTATCACCGTCCGCTTTCAGAGGTCACGTGCAACAAGTGCCAACAGAAGGGTCACTATGCCAACAAGTGTACCAACCAGAGGCGTCTTCCTCCTCCTCCTCCTGTCAGATCGGCAAGTACAGCTGTGGTCAAGCATAATCCCAAGCACACCAAGGTCAATTTGATGAATGCAGCCCAGGCAGAGGACTCGTCAGATGTGATCATGGGTAACCTTCCTGTTAATGATATTCCTGCAAAAGTTCTTTTTGACTCTGGTGCATCGCATTCCTTCATGTCATTTCCATTTGCATCGGAGAACAATTTTAGCACTAAGGCATTACCTAGAGCTATGAAGTCGTCTCTCCACCTAAGCGACTGAGTTCCAGTATGGAGGTGCCGGATATTTCAATCTTGATGGGTGATTTCAAGTTTCTTGCTTCTCCAATGGTTCTTGGCAACTCGGATATCGATCTTATTCTCGGGATGGACTGGCTCTCTAAGCATAAAGCTCAGCTTGATTGTGCAGCCAGGCAGATTCAACTGACTCATTCGTCTGAGGATGTCATTGTCTTTGCCGCTCGGGATAATACCATCCGGTTGTTTTCTCTCAATGAGAAGGGTGAATTGGATGCTGTTTCGCAGATTCTGGTTGTTTGTGAGTATCAAGACGTTTTTCCAGAAGAGCTCCCAGGAATGCCTCCAAACCGGCCGGTTGAATTCGTTATTGAACTTGAGCCTGGCACGGAACCTGTGTGCAAACGTCCTTACAAGCTCGGCCCCGAAGAGTTGAAGGAGTTGAAGAAACAACTCGATGAGCAAGAAAGATTGGGTCTCATTCGGCCTAGTACTTCTCCGTGGGGTTGTGGTGTTCTTTTTGTGAAGAAGAAGGATGGATCGAGTCGACTTTGTGTTGATTACCGTCCAGTGAACAAGAAGACCATCAAGAACAAATACCCACTTCCCAACATCAATGAGCTGTTCGAACAACTCAAGGGTGCTCAAGTATTCTCCAAGCTCGATCTCCGTATGGGTTATCATCAGATTCGTATTCGTGAGCAAGATATTCCCAAGACGGCGTTCAGAACAAGCTTTGGTTCATATGAATACACCGTCATGTATTTTGGCCTCGCCAACGCTCCTCCGACGTTCTCTCGCATGATGAACTTCATCTTCAGCCCCTACACCAATGAATTCGTTTTGGTCTATCTCAACGACATTCTGGTTTTCTCGAAGAACAAGGAAGATCATGCCAAGCACTTGCGTTTGGTTCTTGACAAGCTCAGAGAACATTAGTTCTACGCCAAGTTCTCCAAGTGTGAATTTTGGCTCGATGAGGTTCTTTATCTTGGTCATATCATCTCTGCCAAGGGTATTTCCGTGAATCCTGAGAAGGTGTCTGCAATTGTGAATTGGGAACCTCCTCTGAACGTAAAGCAACTCCGCAGTTTCCTCGGTCTCGCAAGCTATTGCAGAAGATTCGTTGAAAACTTTTCTAAGATCGCCAAGCCTCTCTCAAATCTTCTTCAGAAGCATGTCAAGTACGTTTGGTCTCCGGAGTGTGATATTGCTTTCAACACTTTGAAAGAGAAATTGATCACTGCTCCAGTTCTGACTCCGCCTGATGAAACCAAGCCGTACGAGGTCTTTTGTGATGCCTCTCTCCAAGGTCTCGGTGCTGTACTGATGCAAGAGAAGAAAGTTGTTGCTTATACCTCTCGCCAGTTGAAACCTAATGAGAAGAACTACCCCACTCATGATCTCGAGTTGGCGGCAGTTTTGCATGCTTTGTTGACTTGGAGACATCTTCTATTGGGAAGGAAAGTGGACATTTTCACTGATCACAAGAGTCTCAAGTACATCTTCACTCAGCCTAATCTCAACCTCAGGCAGACTCGATGGGTCGAAATGATTCAAGAGTACAATCCGAGTATCGAGTATACTCCAGGCAAGGCTAATGTGATTGCTGACGCTTTGAGCAGGAAAGCATATTGCAACAGTCTGATTCTCAAGCCTTATCAACCCGAGCTTTGTGAAGCTTTCCGCAAACTTAATCTGCAAGTTGTTCCTCAAGGTTTCCTCGCCAACCTTCAAGTCTCTCCTACCTTAGAAGACCAGATTCGCCAAGCCCAACTTCTTGATGCTATGGTGAAGAAGGTGAAGATTGGTATTGCAAAGAGTCAGTCCAAGTACAAGTGCTACCGACTTGATGACAAGGACACTCTCTTCTTCGAGGATCGAATTGTTGTGCCCAAAGGTGAACTTCGTAAGGTGATCATGAACGAGGCTCACAACTCTCTCCTCTCCATCCACCCTGGTAGTACGAAGATGTATCAGGACCTCAAGCAAGCTTATTGGTTGATTCGAATGAAGCGCGAGATCGCTCAATTCGTGAACGAGTGTGATGTCTGCAGAAGAGTGAAGGCAGAACACCAAAGGCCAGCAGGTCTCCTCCAACCTCTTGCCATTCCAGAATGGAAGTTTGACCACATTGAAATGGACTTCGTGACTGGGTTTCCAAAGTCCAAGCGTGGCAATGATGCTATATTTGTTGTCATCGACAAGCTCACCAAAGTGGCTCACTTTCTGCCTATCAAAGAGTCGATCACTGTAGCTCAATTGGCGGAACTCTATACCTCTCGCATTGTCTCTCTGCACGGTATTCCTCAAGTGATATCTTCAGACCGTGGCAGCATCTTTACCTCCAAGTTTTGGGATTCTTTTCAGAAGGCCATGGGCACCAACATCCGCTTCAGCACAGCTTTCCATCCTCAAACGAGCGGTCAAGTCGAGCGTGTCAACCAGATTCTCGAAGACATGCTCAGGGATTGTGTGATTTCTTTCGGCATGAAGTGGGAGGACTGTCTTCCTTATGCTGAATTCTCATACAACAACAGCTTTCAAGCAAGTTCGGGCAAGGCCCCCTTTGAAATTCTGTATGGCAGGAAGTGCCGTACCCCTCTCAACTGGTCTGAAACCGGTGAACGTCAGCTGCTGGGTAATGACTTAATCACAGAAGCAGAAGAAATGTGCAAAGTCATTCGTGATAACCTCAAAGCAGCTCAATCCCGCCAGAAGTGCTACTATGATAGTAAGCACCGTGAATTGGCTTTCGAGATCGGAGATCATGTTTACCTTCGCGTCTCTCCCATGAAAGGTACTCGTCGCTTCCGTATCAAAGGGAAGCTTGCCCCTAGATACGTGGGACCTTTCAAGATTGTCAGCAAGAGAGGCGACCTCGCCTATCAACTCGAGCTTCCTTCAAACTTTGCAAATGTTCATGATGTGTTCCATGTCTCTCAGCTTCGAAAGTGCTTCAAGACTCCTGACCGCACCGTCAACTTCGAGGACATTGAGCTCCAAGAAGATCTCTCTTATCGTGAGCACCCAGTTGCTATTCTTGAAGAGACTGAACGCAAGACTCGCAACAAGTCAATCAAATTCCTCAAAGTCAAGTGGTCTCACCATTCCGACCGTGAAGCTACCTGGGAACGAGAGGATCACCTCCGTTCTGAGTACCCGGAGTTCTTTCAGTCCTAGATCTCGGGACGAGATCTTTTCGTAGTGGTGGAGTGTTGTAACGCCCCAGATATACTTTCCATATTTGTATCCAACTCTTGCCGTCTCCGGCGCTAAGCTATATTTATTTCTCGGGTTTGGGTCTTTGTCTCCGTGTGTTGTTTTTCTTTTTCGTGCATCTCTTATCATGTCATCACGTGCATTGCATTTGCATACATGTTCATCTCATGCATTCGAGCATTTTCCCCGTTGTCCGTTTTGCATTCCGGCGCTTCGTTCTCCTCCGGTGGTCATTTCTAGTCTTCTTTCGTGTGTGGGGTTTAAACATTTCCGGATTGGACCGAGACTTGCCAAGCGGCCTTGGTTTACTACCGGTAGACCGCCTGTCAAGTTTCGGGTCATTTGGACTTCGTTTGATACTCCAACGGTTAACCGAGGGACCGAAAAGGCCTCGTGTGTGTTGCAGCCCAACACCCCCCAAATTTGGCCCAAAACCCACCAAACTCTGCTCCATGTCCTAGAGCGTTCGATCACGATTGTGTGGGCGAAAACCGCACCTCATTTGGACTCTCCTAGCTCC